>NC_137100.1:52479744-52514612 GCF_949357685.1 Gobio gobio
AGAGAAATGGAGGAGGAATAAAACAGGAGGGCAGCAAAGCAGCAAATGGTTAAGAATGTTTAAACAACAGAGAAAAGTATCCAGGCAAGTAACAGGCATCTCAGTCGTTTTGGGACAGTAGGTGATGAAAGAGTGTGAGTGAGAAAATAAAACTACTCAAAAGAAGAACAAACTGCAGATTATTTAAAGAAAAGAAGAGAAAACTTTAGCCAAAGATGCTCAGAAAGAGTATTAGAAGCAGCGTGACTCACGATGGGTACTCTGGGACAGTGTCAGAGAAGGCGGGCAGGTCACAGACGTATTCGTTGTAGAGCCATTTGACTTTGAAATGCAGATTCATGTAGTCCGCACTTTTACACAACCTCAGCTTCTCATGCTCTGGGGAGACAACAAGCATGAGTCGACAGATTTAATTTCATTTTACCTAGTCACGAATTTCCTTCGGCTTTAAAACGTATTTAATCTACACTGAGCTATAAACTAAAAATGAACTGCTGTTTCATCCCAGTCTCCAGCTGCACTCACTCACAGAGGCTAATGCTAAGAAAATGCATTTCACGCACATACACTACCATTCAAATGTTTGAAGTCAGTAAGAAATTAAAAAAATATATTAATTAATACTTTAATTCAGAAAAAAAAAAAACACAAACAAATTATATTTAAAAATAAATGCCTGTTCTTTTGTACTGTCTATTCATCAAAAGCATTCTGGAAAAAAAGTATCATGATTTTCACACAAACTGTTTTTCAACATTGATAATGAAAATACATGTTCCTTGAGCACAGCATATTAGAATTATTTCTGAAGGATCATGTGACACTGAAGACTGGCATAAGTTATTCTGAAAATTCAGCTTTGCCATTACAGGATTTTTTTTTATATATATATATTTTATATATATATATATATATATATATATATATATATATATATATATATATATATATATATATATATATATATAGAAGCTATTTTAATAACAGTTATATTAAATTGTACTAATATTTCGTAATATTACAACGTTTACTATATTTTTGATTAATTAAATGGAGCCTTGGTTAGCGTAAGAGACTACTTTCAAAAACACACGCAACACACACACACACACACACACACACACACACACACACACACACACACACACACACACACACACACACACACACACACACACACACACACACACACACACACACACACACACACACACACACACACACACACACACACACACACACACACACACACACACACACACACACACACACACACACACACAAAAAACACGAATCTTACTGACCCCAAACTTTTAAACCGTAGTGAACGTGCACACATACACTCTCAACCATATGTCTTACCAGCGTAAAAATCAAGTCGGCGAATATGAAATGTGGCAGGTGCTAAAAACAAGAAAACAAGGCAAGAGAGACAGAAGAGATGAAGAAAACTTGTGAAAGAATGAAAAAAAGTGCAATAAAAGGGGTGGTCTCAAAAGAACAGGAGGCTGGCATCAAAAGGAAAAGATGATTTTTTTTCAATGAGGTGTCTTTACTCCTAGTTGGAAGAGCTAAAACGAAACCGGGGGTTCTATTCTCTAACTCTGCTGTAAGAGAGTGAGGACTTTGAGACCAAAAAGACTCTTTTGAACCTTTAAAGGGGTTTTATCATCGAAAACAGGATTAGCATTGCTCTCTTGAAATAAAACCTCCACAATGCAAAGCTCACAGCTTGTCACAACGAGCACATTAACATAACACTGAACATATTTATTATTATTCAGTACCTAGCAACTTAGCTCACCCAGTCGTGGTGACATAAGGAGTAGGGCCAATAATCTACATAAATCACCAAATACTAATATTTCACTGTGTCAAAATCATAGAAGCTGTAATTAGGGCTGATATTGTACATCATCACCCAATACTAATATTTCACTGTGTCAAAATCATAGAAGCTGTAATTAAAGTATTTGGTAGAGCCAACTGAATTGGGATCACAACTCATTTCACATGCAAATTCACATTACTTGATTAATTCAAAGGGCAAAGAACTGGTAGAATATGTTAATGTAAACTGAACATAATAAACAGGCAATATGGGAAAAAAATAGAATATGGCCCCTTAGCGTGTAACAGATGTGATTATCTTGTATCATTTAAGTCCAAGTTCACACTCTCATGACTCCTTATAATCTTTGACCTTTACCATTCTTCCAATGATTGTGGACGATATGTTTAAGAACTGAAAACAAATAAAAAGAGATGGGGTGATGTTACTCCCAAATAAATTTGTAGTACAGACATACTTCAAGGGCACACACACACACACACTTCCAATACATATCAATGTATATTTCTTCATACCTTCTAGTGCATACTTCATGTCCTGTGCGAAGAGTGTCCACATGACCTCAGCACTGACTTTTCCTACATTTAGCTCCTGAGGAAACCTGCACAGGACACACCAGGTTAAACGTATCAGCTCATGTGTTTGTGTGTGATTATTGTGTGTATCTGTGCAGTCACTGACTGGTTTATGATCGGACTGTAGGAGTTCCTGTCCTCCTCTATGATGGAAACTATCAAGGTGATGAGTTTGGGCCAGAAGTCCAAATCTTGAATGCTTGGTCCTGGTTCTTCTACAGCAGCATTTTCTTCCTCTTTCTCATCCTTCTTATCTTCCTCTTCTTCGCCCTCTTCTACCTCTTTCTTTTCTTTTGGTTTCTGTTGAATAGAACGATAACATGATGGATAAAAGGATAGACAGAACAACACATAAATAGATAGAATGATTGAAAGACAGATAGACACACAGAACAAATGATAGATTGGAGTGATAGAATGAATGACAGTCGGACAGAATGACAAAGATAGGCAGAACACACACAGTCAGAACGACAGACAGAAGTATAGATAAAATGAAAGAATGACAGTCAGACAGCATGATAGACAGAATGACAGACAACAATAGACAGAATCATAGACAGAACAGACAGACAACAATAGACAGAATCATAGACAGAACAGACAGACAACAATAGACAGAATCATAGACAGAACAGACAGACAGACAACAATAGACAGAATAATAGACAGAATGACAGAACGGCAGACAGTTAGAAGGACAGACGGGACAGATAGATTAAAATGACAAATAAAATGTCAGAATGATATGAATGAAGACAGACAGAACAATAGACAGATAGAAAAAAATAGACAGAACAACAGACAGACCAACAAATAAATATAGAAAGACAGATAGATGGATGTCAGATAGACAGAATGACTAACAAAATGATAGACAGAATGAAAGAATGACAGTCAGGCAGAATGATGGACAGAAGAGACAGACAACAATAGACAGAATGATAGACAGAACAGACAGACAACAATAGACAGAGAGACAGGCAGATAGATAGACAGTCTATGGAAGAAACTTAAAATTATACTGATGATTCATGGTTCTGACCTTAATGCACAAACATGGTCTCTATGGTAACAGATCAATTCGGTAAAATATTATTCGTTTCAGGCATTTGTCTTAGGTTGAAATGTTGATATTACCCAAGAGAAATTCATCCTCTAATAATGACAATATAATCTCAAAACTTGAACATGCTGTCAAACACAAGTGTAAGCATTCCCATCTGTATATATACAAACATACACCTGAGCATGGCGTGAATGTGTTTACTCACAGGCTCCACGGCCGGCTGAAACTGTCTGTTGTACAGCTCTTGGCAGTTGTTAAAGATGTACTCGTAAGTGGAGTTGAGGCACGCTTTCACACAGTCCCTGACCACATGGGCCGCACGCGGGGGAGATTGCAGTTCCAGAACCTGGACACAGGGGGCACCAGAGAAGACAAGAGTATGTCTGTATAAAAACAATGCAACTCCTGCTAACAAGCGGTACGCTGTCAAATCAATCGTGACTAATCTCCGCTATGAGAGCGCGCACAAAGGCCTCTCACTTACAGCACAAAGAAATCAATCTTCTTTTCAAACCTTCTATTATCCTTTTCGACTGTATGAACTCAGGCAGACAGAAATGGCTGAGCATTTACTCATGAATGTATGAAACACAATTGAATTATTCATCTCTATAGGATCTGTCACTCAATATATGTATTACAAATAAGATCCACATCCCTGTAACTCCCAGATACGGTATAAAACAACAAAAAGAGCAATACAGCATGGGTTATGTACGTTATCATACCTTCAATCTGAAGAATGTAATGCTAGTCAATAAATCCACTGTGGATTTGAGATCTGCAAGACGAGGTTTACTGCTGGCTGGGAAATTATTCTGGAGATCAAAGGGAGAAAGAACATCACAGGAAGCTTGAGTGAGAAGCACAATATGACCTTGGTATCATGAACAACACATGCACAGAGGTTATGAATCAAGTCTATATTATCTTATAAAGAGCATACATGCCAACCACTCTCAAAACCATCTGAAACACAATAAAATAAATGTATATAGACCTAGACTACATGTGATCAGCTGCACCTTAGATTCCACCATAATGTACATTATTATTCTGAAATATATACGATTTATTGTAGGGTCACAATACAAATATATAGTACACATAAAAATATATCTCGGCAACTATGATTTTGTGGATATGTGTAAATTGTTTTAATTCAAAATATATGCTACATTTTGAAATATTGAAAGTTTGAACTCAAATGAAGAATTATGATTTGTGCATGAAACCTTCACATTTTACATACAAATAAGTATGTGGGTTTTTACTAAAAATTTATTTACTTTTATGTCTCAGGGATCAATTATTTTTAAGTTTTTGCAACCTTTTAAATGCCCTTTATAAATAGATTTTATTGCTTTACCCTTGTCCAAGACATGACTTTCAATCTTAAACGCAAAAATATTAATTATTAAATAAACCTAAAATTAAATATTAAAAAAATTAAAGCTAGGGTAGGTAAATTCAGCAATAACAAGCTTGCTGTAGATCCCATGCACCCTCCCTTCAGAGCGCTGTCCAAAGCCACACCTCAGAAGAAACGCAAAGCCAGAGCCTGCAAAGCTGTGTTCTAAGTTTGTCACACCACAGAAAAATGTGTTATTAACCCTCTCGAGTCGGCGGTCGGCTCGCTTTTTTTCTTATCAGTACCAAAGAGACTCAAATAACTCTGTCGTTTTTTTATCATTCAGGCAAGTGCTATACATCATTATAATCTGTTAAGTTTCTTTTTTTTTTAGTACAGTCACAATAAAAACAAATTGTTGTGCTTTTTGCAAAATAAAGAAATCAAACATGATGCGCGATCTGCAGACGTTCATTCAGATAGTCTTCAGAAAATGACCTCTAGCTTAGTGAATACTTGTCTCACAAACATGAGACATATGTCTAAAGAAACACTGAAATGTCAGGTTTTAAACACTGTAAACCAAATCAAAAACAAATATTCTGTGTTTATGTAATCCGTTTGAAAGCAGAGAGATGTTAGTCGTTCCTGAGCGGCTCATTATACACTAATGCGACCACACCCACGAAGCGCGCGTTCTATTGAGATTCAAATACTGAGGCTCCGGTGTCGACGCCCACACACACATCATCTCAAACAAACACATCAAGTACTGCATTCCTACTTCAACTACATCGTTTTAAGACGCGTTTAATAATCCTGGAATAATTCTCCATATAAAGCTGTTAATTTCAGAAAGCAACGATCCCCCGCTGTGTGTAAGTAGGCTAAATTACTCTGTAAGCATCTGTGAATATTAAACGCAAAAACCTGCGCGAGGACGCACTGAAGCTTTCTTTAAATTAGCTCACAATTAGTGTCAGATGTAAGTAATTACCTTGACAAACTATAAAACCAAACCAGTCAAATTTGAATGATTAAAAACCACCAAGTTAATAATATAGCTCATCCGCTGTCTGCGCTGAAACCACGTCCACTGGCGGAAAAGCTCATTGGTGGACACATATGGCCGACGATGGCACCAGTTGTCAGTGGGACGGGAGGATTAAGGCCGGGGTGGGATATAGTCGGTTCGGCCCCATTCTGCAGCGGATTATCAGTGAATCCCAGTTGTCTCAGATGAAAGTTTGTAAAACTATCCTGTGTAAAATGATCATTGAAGAGGCAGGTGTTGGTGGTGATTCTCAGCTCTGCATCAAGGTGGCTCTTCACAAAATGAATCCACCTCTTCTTGATATCATCGTTTTTCAGAAATTTAAATAAGGACACAGAGCTGTTTTGTAAGTTATTGCAACCATGTAATATGCAATGTGATGAAAGCATAACTAGCTAGCAAACTGTAGGCTGTAGTAATTAACGGTCCTGAGAGTAACTTGCGATTGAGCAGGTGAACTGATGCGGATGTGCTCTAGTTCTCTTACGAGAGGTTCTCTCGTATTGCGTAAGTTCCTTACGCTACGGGAAAGTATTCTTTCTTCGAGATTTCTGAAAAACCCAAAATTATCCTTAATTTTGTAACATTGTCAACGCAGTGCGGCAGCCTGGCAGACCATAGCAGGCTATTCCAGCGTGCTATTGGCTGCTCTGCTGGCAACTGCAGCAGCCTATCGGTGAGCCCGCGTGACGTGGCGACCAATGAGGGCGCTTCGCGCCCACCTGGCTTCATTTGCCTACAGGTGGGGCGTGGCCACGTGTATATAAGCAGGGCTCACGGGCTGCATATTCGATTTTCTTTTCTTCAGCGAAGCCCTTCGCATCGCTGGATCTGGAACCCGCCGCCGTTGCAAGCAGAGGACAGCGCCTGAAGAAGCCGGCAGCATCGCGCCACCTTCAGCCATCCGTGCCTGCTCTGCTATCCGGCAGCATTATATCCTTTTATTGCTCAGTGTTGTCGCCGCTGCGTCACACTTTCACAAAAAGAGCCGAGCGTTTTTCTAAAAATGTCTCGTTCCACCTGCGGCTCGTGTCACGCGCAGCTCAGTTCTGGGGACCGCCATGTGATCTGCGCTCTCTGCCTGGGCCGTGATCACGCCGCCGCCGCACTTCTCGCCGGCGGATGCCCGGAGTGCGAAGAACTAACGATGTCGACCCTGCGGGCTCGACTCGATCAGTTCGAAGATGACATCCCTCCAGTCTCTGCTAAGCCGCGCAGAAAAAAGCGCCGCTCGCAGCGGACTCCGGAGTTGGCCGAGAGAAGCTCGCCGGAACCCTTCCCGCCCGCTTCACTCTCGCCTTCCCCGCCCCCACCCCAGGCCGGCATTTCTGTTGCCGCCTCTGGGGATGAGGCGGATGCGGCCGCGGAACGCGCCGACAGCTGCTCCATCATGGCTTCCGACAGCGAGGAATGGTCTTCCGCGACCTCTTCAGTCCGAGCCTCCGGACGCTCTCGAGCGGGTGAGGACGCCGAACTGTTGCGCCTTCTCACCCGGGCTGTCGAGCAGCTAGGCCTCGAATGGGCCCCGCCTAAGGTGGCAGCGCTGAATCGGCTCGACGGATGCTTCCTGAACAGTCGCCGCCGTGCGCCCACCGCCAGGACTGCACCCTTTCTGCCAGAGCTTCACGAGGAGCTCGCGAAGTCCTGGAACGCGCCATTCTCCGCGAGGGTCTCGTCTCAGGCTTCTTCGACGCTCTCACAAGTTGACGGCGCGGCTGAGAAAGGCTACAACGCTATCCCTCCGGTGGAAGAGGCGGTCGCAGCGCACCTTTGCCCGCCTTCTGGTTGGCGCTCAAAGGCTGCCCTCCCGTCTAAGGCCTGCAGAGTGACGTCATCGCTGATCGGCCGCGCTTTCGCTGCCTCCGGTCAAGCTGCATCTGCTCTGCACTCTATGGCCGTGCTGCAAATCCTCCAAGCCAATCTCCTCCGTGATCTGGACGAGAGGAGCTGTGACGCTGAGCTGATCACGGATTTGCGAAGCGCGACGGATCTCTCCCTCCGCGCTACCAAGACCGCAGCACAGGCCCTCGGACGCTCTATGGCCTCCCTCACGGTAGCTGAGCGCCACCTCTGGCTCACGCTTGCGGACATGCGAGAAACAGAGCGCGCGGCCTTCTTAAACGCCCCGCTCTCTCCATCTGGGCTCTTCGGACCAGCGGTCAAGGGGATCGTCGACCGTTTCTCCGAAGTACAGAAGACGACGCAGGCCATGAACCTCTTCCTGCCTCGACGCCCAGGCGCCAGCGGTAGCTCCGTTGCTCGCCGTCCTCGCGACCAGCCAGCACCGAGCTCCGCGCAGCGCCCAGCGCGGCCCCCTTCGTCTCAGCGAAGACCGAGCGGCCGCCCCAGATCGCGCTCCTCCAGCCACGGTAAGCCGCCTCCCCCTCGGGGCCCCCGGCCTAGGATCGTGCTGAAGTCCGAGCCTCCAAAGCCCTCCTAGCCAGAGGCAAGAAACGACGGTTAAGTCCCGCTGCGGCCGGACCACCGTCAAAACTCTTTTTCCTGTCAGCCCCCACCACTGTGGCTGCTGCAGAGGAATTTCACGCAGCCAACGAGCCGGCAAAAACGCCCTCTCGCCTGTCAACCACCGCCGTTTTTACGGCGAACCAGAGAAATCACAAAAGTTGCATTATTTCTGGTTGCACGGCTCACGCCGTATGTGTTTCAAATGCAGTAAATGTGCCCACTTTTCTGTGTTCACCCCTGCACATAAGCACTATAAACCCCGTGTCCCCCACTCACATAAAGCGGCCTCCGGCCGCTCGAGTGCTAGAGTTAGGTCACGTGTCCGCTTGTCTGCGTCCACGCCTAGCCACCACACGCGCTGTCACACAGCCACTCTTAACCGGTCATGTTCCACGCGTAAGAGTTGTGCCCGCTCAAACGCGCTCACACATTTTCGCGAACATTATGCCCCAGGCGCTACGCGCCGCGCCACACACCATTTGTTTTCCGCCCAAGGTGGCCGAAGCGATGAGTGTAGGGCCACACACAAGACATTCCCCGCTCAAAGCGGTAGAGACACAGTGTGTAAGGCGGCCAGCCACCGAAAGCGAGCGGCTGGCCCACAGCACAGAGAGCGCGCGCACCGCGCCCGCCCCTCTTATACGGGCCGTCAAACCCGCGAAACGCGGCGTTTCGAGCCCAGAGGCCGTTCTGTCCCGTTTGGCACACGCGAAAGCGTGGGAAGCCATTCCAGGTGTATCAGAATGGGTGCTGAGAACAGTGAAGCACGGCTACACTCTGCAGTTCGCTCGCCGCCCTCCGCGCTTCTGTGCGCGTATAGAGACGAGAGTGAGCGAAGAAGTAGCACATCTACTTCGAGCGGAGATAGCCACGCTGCTGTGCAAAGGGGCTATAGAACCGGTTCCCCATTCTATGAGCGAGTCAGGCTTTTACAGCCGATATTTTCTCGTGCCAAAAAGGGACGGGTCGCTCAGACCGATTCTGGATCTGAGGCGTCTGAACAAAGCTCTTTTGAGGAGATCGTTCAAGATGCTTACGACCAAGCAGATCCTCGCGCATATTCGCCCGAGAGACTGGCTAATTTCCCTAGATTTGAAAGACGCATATTTTCAAATCAAGATAACGCCGCGTCACAGGCCATTCTTACGATTCGCCTTCGACGGCCAGGCTTATCAATACACCGTCCTTCCGTTCGGCCTGTCACTAGCACCCCGTACATTTACGAAGTGCATGGACGCGGCCCTCGCTCCCCTGAGAAACCGGGGGATGCGAATATTGAACTACTTGGACGACTGGCTCATCCTGGCGCAGTCAGAGGCCGAGCTCCTCGCCCACAGGGCAATGCTGCTCAGCCATTTGGACAGCCTGGGGCTCACGGTCAACTGGACCAAGAGCTCATTAGTGCCCACGCAATCAACCTCATTTCTGGGTTTGAATCTGGACACTGTGGCTATGTCTGCCCGCCTGTCACCACAACGCACACGCCAAGTTCGGCGCATGGCTGCGTACTTCCGGCCGGGCAAAATCGCACCTCTCAAGCTTTTTCAGAGGATGCTGGGACGTATGGCCTCAGCTGCAGCTGTGCTCCAGCTGGGCTTAATGCGCATGCGCCCGCTGCAACGCTGGTTAAACGCCCGAGTGCCTCACAGAGCCTGGGCTGCCGGAGGTTTCAGGATCAGAGTGACTCAGGGCTGTGTTGCAGCCCTAGAGCCCTGGTTAGTAGCCGACTGGTACCAGCGGGGAGTGACAATGGGAGCCATCTCACACCGCAAAGTCATCTCGACGGACGCCTCCACCTCGGGTTGGGGCGCCGTTTTCGAGGGCAGACCGGCCTCGGGCCTCTGGTCGAGCGGAGAAAAACTCCTACACATAAACTGTTTGGAGATGATAGCGGTAGAGAACGCGCTCAAGCAGTTTCTCCCGTTTATACGGGGACACCATGTGTTGGTCCGGTCGGACAATACCACGGTGGTGTCCTACGTGAACCGGCAGGGCGGTGTCAGGTCCAGGTGTCTGGGCAATCTGACGGAACGCCTGCTCGTGTGGGCACACAGCTCGCTGCGCTCGCTGAGAGCGGCGCACGTTCCGGGCCACCTCAACGTGGGCCCGGACAAGCTGTCCAGGGGCCTCATTCTCCCAGGAGAATGGTCCCTGCACCCCCAGACAGTCCAGCTGGTATGGCGCCTATTCGGCAGAGCGGAGCTCGACCTCTTTGCAACAAAAGAGAACGCCCGCTGCTCGACGTTCTTGTCCAAAAGCGAGGATGCGCTGTCCCAACTTTGGCCCAGCCTCCCGCTGTATGCTTTCCCGCCGATTTCCCTATTGACCCAGGTTATAGCGAAAATCAGGGAAACGCGCCGCCCGGTGCTCCTTATAGCGCCGCGCTGGGAGAACCAGATTTGGTACCCAGAGCTGGTGAAGCTGTCGCACTCACCCCCCTGGCCAGTTCCGCTGAGAGCAGACCTCCTCTCTCAAGCAGGAGGGTCAGTTTGGCATCCCCATCCAGAGCGATGGTCTCTGCATGTATGGGTGACCAACGGATACCCGTTGACCTGCCCGAAGGGGTTATGAACACGATCTCACACTCTAGAGCCCCCTCGACGAGGCGGTTATATAGTTCTAAGTGGTCGGTGTTCACTGAGTGGTGTGCTTCCAAGGGATTGGAACCGCAGCAATGTGGGGTCCAGCGGGTGCTCTCCTTCCTCCAGGAGCTCTTGGAACTGGGCAGGTCCCCTTCCACGCTCAAAGTGTATGTAGCGGCTATAACAGCGTTCGCCCAGACGACGCTAGGCAGCACGCTAGGAAGGAACGAGCTCATCATCCGTTTCCTCAGAGGAGCTAGACGGATGAATCCCCCGCGGCTCCCATCGGTTCCTATTTGGGATCTGGCCTTGGTCCTAGAGGCCATGAAGGCTCATCCCTTTGAACCGCTCGAGACTGTGGAACCAAGGTTCCTTTCGCTAAAAACCGCGTTCCTGATAGCTCTGGCTTCAGTGAAACGCGTGGGGGATCTACACGCGCTCTCAGTGAGCCCGACGTGTATGGAGTTCGGTCCTAATGACTCTAAGGTCATTCTCAGACCGAGGCATGGTTATGTCCCCAAAGCGATCGGCACTCCTTTCAGGGCGCAGATTATCTCCCTCTCGGCTCTGCCAGCATCCGACGAGGGGGACGGTGGCAATATCCTCTGCCCTGTCAGGGCATTGAGGGTTTATGTCACACGCTCCGCCGCCTTCAGGCGTTCTGAGCAGCTATTTGTTTCGTTCGGAGGGCGCGCTAAAGGTCTCGCCTCCTCGAAACAGACCCTGTCCAGGTGGATAGTGGACGCGATTGCAACTGCATACGCTTCCAAACACCTGCAGTGCCCGCTAGGTGTCAGAGCACACTCCACCAGAGGCATGGCCTCTTCGTGGGCTTGGGCCAGAGGGATTTCCATCCACGATATTTGCGTGGCGGCAGGCTGGGCCTCCCCGTCTACGTTCGTGAGATTTTACAATCTGGAAGTTCCTGCCTTACAGGCGAAAGTGTTATCAGTTCAATAAGGCTGTTGGTTCTGCCCGATGATTCTGCGCAGACATAGCTCACATACTGGTAGTAAGTTCGGTACAAGGCTTATGTAAATTTGAAGGAGACCGGCGGTACCGTTCCCTCATTTACGAAAAGAGCTGTTGTGAGTTTGAAGGTGACCGGCGGTGCCGTTACCTCACTCATATGACAAATTATTGTGAATTTGAAGGCGACCGGCCTTGCCGTTCCCTCATTCATGAGACAAGGTGTGGTGAATTTGAAGGCGACCGGCAGGTGCCGTTCCCTCATTCATAAGGCAGGGTGTTGTAACCACCCGTTGTAACCACCCGTCAGTTCAAACGAAGTGTCCGTATATGTGGTGGCCCGTTTCCTTTACCGGCCACCCTGCCCGAGCAGTGTTATGGTCCCCAGTTCCCTGGGATACATATGCTGTATGCGAGGCGCGCACGGCGTTGACAATATGTTCCCGTAGCGTAAGGAACTTACGCAATACGAGAGAACCTCTCGTAAGAGAACGATACTCGGTTACTTAACGTAACCTCGGTTCTCTCTAGAAGAGGGAACGAGTATTGCGTTCCTTGCCGTGCGCCCCGCGGGCTTTTACGCTTCAGAACTACGAAAACCGAATATGCAGCCCGTGAGCCCTGCTTATATACACGTGGCCACGCCCCACCTGTAGGCAAATGAAGCCAGGTGGGCGCGAAGCGCCCTCATTGGTCGCCACGTCACGCGGGCTCACCGATAGGCTGCTGCAGTTGCCAGCAGAGCAGCCAATAGCACGCTGGAATAGCCTGCTATGGTCTGCCAGGCTGCCGCACTGCGTTGACAATGTTACAAAATTAAGGATAATTTTGGGTTTTTCAGAAATCTCGAAGAAAGAATACTTTCCCGTAGCGTAAGGAACTTACGCAATACTCGTTCCCTCTTCTAGAGAGAACCGAGGTTACGTTAAGTAACCGAGTATCGTTATGATAGTTTTAGGGGAGGGGCCATGCTCAGTGGTTCCACTGCGTCATCGAGCCATGGTTTTAGCCCCGCCCAAAAAAAATCATGAACACAGAAATGGTGAAAAACTGTTTAACAGTCTAACTCCACAATTCAGTACTACACAGTTCACAGTCTGTGTAACGTGTTTCAGCAATACATTTCTAACATTTATAATGTGTTTAGAAACAAATCTCAGAATTGTCTTTACACAGACTTTAAAATATACTGTTGTTTCTACATTCATTTGGAGATTAACTGCGAAATTATAAATATTATAAAATATAATAAAAACGTATAAGAACGTAAGGCCTGGTTTCACAGGCTTAGCTTAAACCAGGATAAGACCTTAGTTCAATAAGGACATTTAAGTCGTTTTTTAAACATGTCTTAGAAAAAAACATTACTGGTGTGATTGTACTGACATATTTTAAGATTTGTCAGTGCAAGTTGCTTTCAGTTAAAACAGCTCAAACATGCCTTTTAGCTTAAGCCTTGTCTGTGAAACCAGGGCTAAGTGTTTTTAATCACGAAAAATGTGTGGTTAATCAAGTTTTTTTATTTTTTATCAATTGATAACACACATTTTTTATAGGTGTGCCATTTTCCAATTACGCTGTAATTTGTTTTACACCACACAATGCTAGGCTGCATCAATTTTTTCCTGTAGATTAGGTTAAGTTAGTGTACATGATGAATACTTACTCTGTATGTTGACAGGTCAATGCGGAGAGAGTTATGGAGTTGATCCAGCAGTCTAACAAACCGATCTTTCTGCATTAACAGAGAGAAAGATGACTCAGTAGTGAATAGAATAAACAAACTAACAAACGAACCAAAAAATGGGTGCTTCTTTCAGTATTTGGTAATGTATTTCTGTCAGGACCACTATTGTCAAAGACGATTGACATTTAGCATACAGTTTGAATTGGCAGTATGGTTCTGTTCTGGGCAAGAACTCCCCGCCCAAAACAGAATAATAGCAGGGAGAGCAGCGATATCCCCCTTAGGATAAACTAACATGTATAGCCGATATCATTAATGTTCAATATTTGAATTAGGGTTGGGCGATGTCTACCAAATTGGCATCAGATGATGTCTACAGTGAAACATTGCGATGGATAATGACATCAGGGGGTTGCATTTGAGCATTAAGCTCCATTAATGTGGTGCCCGTCTGGAGAAAGTGAACGCACACAGAGATGAAAAGGCTTGAATGAAGCGCGTTTGGCTTTAGATAAAACTACTAGAAATATAGCGCTGAACTATCATTACCATAAACAATCCTGAGTGCTTGTGGTGTGAACCGCACAGCTGTTTTGATGCTCTGCTCACAACAGGAAAATGGTGCTAGAAAATGGTGCAACCGTTCTGTCATGTGGTCCGCCATTTGAATCTCATTGGTTTAGTTTGTTTAAAACATCTAGTAGCCTATGATTCCTTTGGCATTTTTGGCACAATAAAATCTTTAGTGTTTAAATTGTGTTCATTGAACTATTTTGAATGTAATCTGTATTGTGCCAGCTCAACATCGTGATGTCTGTCAGACATCGGCGATGGACGACGGCATCGTCTATCGGCCCAACCCTAATTTCATATACAGCATAATTTGAGAATTTAGTCTGATTCAAAGGGGAATCAGAAGGCCATATCCTGACTGGACGAGATGAGGAGCTGGGGATGGAGGAGGATAATTAGCTCCTGAGCAATGCAATAGCTGCGGATTATACTGATGGACGTTATATATGGATGCTGTAATAGGCTTCATATTCCAATAGGTAGACGAGGATCAGCTGAGAGTCAGCTAATGAGAGCTTGACTGACGTGATCTGCCAGATCTAACGCTATGCCTGATTTAGTTATAGTCAGTGCAAAAATGACAAACCCTCTCTGACATTTTCAAAGACACAAAAGTTACGTTACTGCGTTACAAAAGTACGTCTGACACTAATCTCTCTCTGAATTAATCTAGACCTCGATCCAAGGACATAGAGCGCGCACACACATACACACACACGAACAAAGACATACTATACAAGCACACTAGAGAAAGGCCTTTGAATGAACCCGTCTCATGGCAATGAGAAAACCTGAATAGGAATCAAAAGGCCAGGGACGCGGACAACGTTTCAGTTATTCACTATGTTGTATCTTTTCAAAATCCTTGTATGAGCAAGATTCTTTCTGCAGAATGGTCCAGTACAAGAACACGAGGAAAGGGATTGTAGCTGTGCACAAATTCAAGCAGGTGCATTCATGGTTCTCTAGAATCAGAGGATGCCACAACAGCATCTTCAGCTGCATCGTATGAGAATAATATGCTCTCAGTGGGTTTGGGATCAAAGGTTTTATGTTATGATAACAATCAAAGTCCCCACCACTCTGTAATCAAATGTGACTTTACAGCTTATAAAACAGTTAGTTCCGGTTCTTGAATTTGATTGGCTGACATTTAGCCCAATAGCACTGGGAATTCTCACAGTTTTTATTACTCCGCTTTTTTTTGTATGCATGTTCTAAAAAAAATATGATCAATCTGCGCATTAGTGGAGGACATTTTTTGCAGGTTACATCATTACACTTTGGGGCTAAGATGTTTAAATGTTTTTGCAAGAAGTTTCTAATGCTCATCAAGGCTGCATTTATTTGATCAAAAATACAATAGAAACTGTAATATTGTGAAATATTATTACAATATAAACACGTTCAAATGTAATTTATTCCTGTTGTGGCAAAGCTGTAGACTGGGTAAACCCAGTCTGATCTGCCGGTGATTTGTTTTCTATTGGCGGGTTTAACAAGATGACGGATAGAGAAGCGATGGATCGATGCCCGTTGATCACGCCTCTTGTGGTCTGATTGGTCGAAGGACTATTCAATTGCGTATAGAGTGTTTTAAATTATGCTTGTTTTTCACGCCAGTAGAAAATATACATAGCAGACTCCCCAGACCGATGTTCAATCTTAAATTGAGCTTGGGTCAGGTGAAAGCTGAATTTTCAGCAGCCATTACTCCGGTATTCAGTTTCACATGGTTCTTCAGAAAGCATTCTAATAGTTGTTGATCAATAACCATTTCTTATTATTATCAAAGTTGAAAATAGTTCACTGCTTTATATTTTTGTGGACACTGTGAAACATTTTTATTTTCTGGATTCTTTAACGATTAGAAAGTTTCAAAATAATATTTTATTTGAAATATAGTTTATTTGTAACATTATAAACATAATTACTGTCATTTTTGACCACTTTAATGAATCCTTGCTGACAAATTATTTCAAACTATACAGCAAGCTACTTTTTCATTCAATGAAAAAGAAAATGTAATGCTACGTAGCTAGTTTTTATGTCACATTGTACTGAGCATATGCTCATGAATGAACGGAGGTAATAATCAACCTCTAGTCTGGGGCCCTATTGGCTGTGTGCGATGCCGAGTAAGCATTACCCCAAAGTTGGAGGCATTGAAGCGGTCACAGGCGGAGACACTGGTGACTGAGGTGGGGTGAGCGTAGAATGCGTTGATGTTGGCCAGGAGCGTGCTCATTACCGCAGGGACACCAGACAGCATGTATTTACAGGACAGACATGCAAAATGCCTACAGGTGGACAGACACAGACACCCAGTAAGAAACTGAGAATGCTTAATTACAACAGTTATGTAATAATAGTAAATGTCACTTTTTCATAATATATAATATTATTTTTCTTTCATAAATACACTACATTGCCAAAAGTTTTGGGACGCCTGCCTTTACATGCACATTAACTTTAATGACATCCCATTCTAAATCCATAGGGTTTAATATGGAATTGGCCCACCCTTTGCAGCTATAACAGCTTCAACTCTTCTGCGAAGGCTTTCCACAAGGTTTAGGAGTGTGTTTATGGGAATTTTGACCATTCTTCTAGAAGCGCATTTGTGAGGTCAGGCACTGATGTTGGACGAGAAGGCCTGACTTGCAGTCTCCGCTCTAATTCATTCCAAAGCAGTTCTATTGGGTTGAGGTCAGGACTCTGTGCAGGCCAGTCAAGTTCCTCCACACAAAACTCACTCATCCATGTCTTTATGGACCTTGCTTTATGCACTGGTGCGCAGTCATGTTGGAATAGGAAGGGGGCCACACCCAAAATGTTTCCACAAAGTTGGGAGCATGAAATTGTCCAAAATGTCTTGGTCTGCTGAAGCATTAAGAGTTCCTTTCACTGGAACTAAGGGGCCAAGCCCAAACCCTGAAAAAAAACCCCACACCATACCCCCCCCCCTCCACTAAACTTTACACTTGGCACAATGCAGTCAGACAAGTACCGTTCTCCTGGCAACTGCCAAACCTAAACTCGTCCATCAGATTGCCAGACAGAGAAGCGTGATTCGTCACTTCAGAGAACACGTCTCCACAGCTCTAGAGTCCAGTGGCGGCGTGCTTTACACCACTGCATTCGACGCTTTGCATTGCACTTGGTGATGTAAGGCTTGGATGCAGCTGCTCGGCCATGGAAACCCATTCCATGAAGCTCTACTCACTGTTCTTGAGCTAATCTGAAGGCCACACAAAGTTTGGAAGTCTGTAGCAATTGACTCCACTCCATGGCTGAGTTGCTGTTGTTCCCAATTGCTTCCACTTTGTTATAATACCACTAACAGTTGACCGTGTAATATTTAGTAGTGAGGAAATTTCACAAATGGACTTCTTGCACAGGTGGCAATCTATCACGGTACCATACTTGAATTCACTGAGCTCCTGAGAGTGACCCATTCTTAGTAGAAGCAGTCTGTATGCCTAGGTGCTTGATTTTATACACCTGTGGCCATGGAAGTGACTGGAACACCTGAATTCAATGATTTGGAGGGGTGTACCAATACTTTTGGCAATATAGTCTATCAGCATATGGACTTCTCATCTCAAACAATAAGTCAGTTCTTTCACTGCTTCTCACCAAAACAAGTCTCTCTATTGAATAAATAAAAGGTTAATTAATATTCTGTTTGACAATATGCACAACTGAACCCAAATATTCAGTCCATTTAAATACCGACTTAGGATTTAAAGCACTCTTAAACAACAGCTCATATATAACAACAGGGCCTATAGCTTTCAGAATACAGAGAAAACGCTCCATGGCTTACGTCATGGCCTGATAGATGGATTCTATCCCATAGCGCATGGCAAACTCATCTACAATATCTTGAGCCATCTCATCAAAGTAGATCTTCCAGGCATCATCTCCACGTGCCGCGGGCAACTTTACCACACCCTGCCCTTCAACGTCTGTCACAAAGTGAAAGAAATTCTACAAAAGGAGAAAGAGAGAAAGAGAAAGAGAGAGAGGCGAAGTGATATGTCGAAGTGTTTCGATATAGAAAGAATTTTTTGTTTGTTAGCTTTTAGGTATAAATATATTAAAGATGAATTATGAATTATTACTATCATTCAAAAGTTTGGGTCAGTAGGATTTTAATATGTATCAAATCCCAAATTTTTTGAACATTATTGTACACAGGCATTTGTCATCTAAAAAGATATTGTAAGCAGTTTACCTCGTGCAGACTGGTGTACTGAACATGATAAGGGGCCACTTTCTCTTCCCCTTTAATTTCCACGCTTATCTGCAGTCTAATAGCCCCTGATACTGCTGACTTGTCTGTGCGTTTTTCTGCGGAAGAAATTACACATGGTCATTGCACAGATCTGATATGAAAGTTTACCAGCATCTGCTCCTAATGGAGAACCTTGGCCAAAGTACAGAAGATTTACATCCGGCAGTAACATTTAATATATTTTTCTTATCAAGAGAAAATAAACAGTACTTTCAGACATCAGACTCAAGATTTTAAAATTAACACTCATCATTTTACTTTTTATTTTCTTCAATGAATATTTGATCAGAAACAATGTATGGGTAATATTATTATGCAAATAGAGAAGAAACTGTATGGCTGTGAAATAGTTAAACCATCTTACTGACTGTAAAATGTCTACCACCAAAGTTGGACATATTAATCATGCAAGTTTTCATGAATAGCTAAAAGTTAAATTTTGGCATATCTATATTCTCATATCTAAACTCATGCAAATCACTAGATAATATAATTTTACTACTCGGGTTATTA
Source organism: Gobio gobio (assembly GCF_949357685.1). Taxonomy (NCBI): domain Eukaryota; kingdom Metazoa; phylum Chordata; class Actinopteri; order Cypriniformes; family Gobionidae; genus Gobio; species Gobio gobio. The sequence continues at coordinate 52,498,736 of NC_137100.1, forward strand.
CAGATTACAGTTCATATTTTAGGCATAGATCGTTTATGACCTGCACCAAAATCCCAACCCTTAAGCAGACAGATGGTTTAATTTCTTGTGTGACGTATAATGGAGCCATTCAGTTTTTAGTCCTAATTCCCCTTAAGAAATTTAGCACTGTCTACTAGTCATTGGTTCCCTCGAGAATATTTAATGGGTTTTTCGAATATTAGTTATAGATCTATGAGGGAAAAATAAGGTCTTAATTAGCCCTTTTGAAGCACCTTATTAGCAACTTAAAGCAACAATAAAGCACACAAAGGTTTCAAAATCCATGTTATAGCACAAAATGTTAAGCCTCTTCCAGTAAATGTTAACTACTATATCAAACTAATTAACTAAAACAACTATTCTAAAAATCCATTCAAAATCCCAGAGGGAACCCACAGTGAATTAAGACTTCTGGTTTGTCTGCAAATTGACGTCATGACTTTACATCTGTATAGAGCACACAAGAGCTACTTTTAAAGCCACAGAGAATTAAACAAAAAATAAAAAGAGATCAATTATTACTCATTCAACATTAAAGACACACATAGACTGAAGAACATACCAAGGTTATACCAGACGTCCATTTCTCCGCTGAGGGTTCGGACCTCGATGATGCTCTGACCCAAAAAGTCATCAGATTCCCTTTTTAGACGCTGCTTCACGCGAGACTTTATATCATCATCTTCATCCCATACTCGCAGTTTAATGCGATCAGATGAATTGTGGCACTCACTGGGGAGGAGAGGGAAAAGTTGTGAACAAATCACAGCTGCTTCATATAAGATATAGTATTTGTTCAAAAATTTTAATGTCTTTTGCAAAGCCACAAAAATGTATAATATGGACATCTGTGATTTCAACACAGTTAACAAAATCTGCCTGTCATTTTTGCACATTATATGTTGTCTTAGCTCTGCGATAAGCTCCTCAAAAATAATTATATTATACGTAATTCGCTGTACACTTGACAATACAATTTTTGGCTTCACTTTGACTTACAAGCCTTTGGGATCGCTTTAAAATCTTATATTAATATCTTATTATATTACTTTTCCTAGACTGCAACGAGATAACAAGGAGAGCAAAGACACTTTTCTGAAGTCTCCTTCTCAGATTTTTTTTCTCATGAACAAAAGTCCACAGGAATTGCATGCGTCTCCTGTGGAGTTTCAGGAGAGATCTCAACAATCAAACAACCTGAGCTCAGATTTGTCAAGATACCAAAGTCAGCAAAAGTCAGAGATCTCAATATTCACAGAATTATCTGAGCTATGCTATACGCATTTTTTTTTTTCATAGATCCATACTCTTACTGTATGTCAATGATTATCACATTTGTGAAAACCTTAGGATAAATATCGGAGAAAAAGGTGACATAAAACAACTCCTGAGCAAAGATTGCCTCTGTGAGAACATTAAAAATATACAGATTTTGTCTGATTACATTGAAAAGAAATAAGAATAAGAACAAAGCAAGTGAAAGACACGATTCCAAGAGAACAAAGAGAACAGAAAAAATTGTATTAGACTCACAAGTTGAACGTCTCCTCCCACACAGGGTTAAGGTTACCGTAGATAGTTTTGGTTCGCTTCTTAGTCTTGCCAACCTGAACCGTCACATACGGATCACTGGAACCAGTTCTGTCTTTAGCCTGAAGGCCCTGAGCACTCACCACTGGAAAAAACACATGAACACACAGAATATAAACAATCTTTTAAAATGTAGTCACAATCAGTAAAAACAAAAAGAATGAAAACAAAATTCCAATGCAGGCACATGACATTTACTAATAGATATCTGCATTTACACAATTGCTCCTTGAATATATACAGTCAAACCAAAATGTATTCAGACACCAGATATAATTGTATACTAGTGGTTGCAGGACACTATAGTTCATTTATGCAAGTGAGGATAGCTAAATCAAGTAAACTGTGACATATTATATCCAAAAAATTCTTCATAAAGTGGACTACCAGGAAAATGTATTAAGATTTGGGACCAAAGTTATTCAGACACTTGGACCTGACCATGTTTTAGCTTAAGTGTTTGTTCTTTAATTGCTAATGCGACCTTTTACACCATAGACTGAACAAAATTGAGCACTGTTTGGTAATTGGTTGACATAAATTGGTATTATCTAATTTTGTACTTAAATTTAACAGCTGATTGGTTGATTGTAATCCATTACATACCTTTCTATCATCCATTACCTGACATTATCAAGAAAATTTTGTTCTGACAGTTAGTTCTTGTCATATTTTATTATCATTTTTGAAACTATCGTGAATAAACTGTGATAATGTGAGAAAATGTTGAAGATCTCTGAATACATTTTGGTTTGACTGTATATATAATCAGTGAAAAGCGTCTACTCTAAACATTTCAATCAAGTTACATAGCAATAACAGTTGTCCCTGCTTCCATACCCATGATGGAGATTTTGGCAGACCATTTTGATGTTCCGTCAAGCACAGTCTGTTTGATAGCCTTCATCTGCTGAGCATGGTTCAGTTTATTCATATTGAACACAAGCCTTATAATCTCAAAGATTTCAGGCTTGTTCCTCTCTCGGATCTTCATGCGGTCCTTCATGGCTGATATGATATGCTGGGTTTTGTCCTCTGCTCCCGTTTTGGAGCTCTTCTCAGCAGCTCCTAGCAATTGCAGAGATGCGTTTATAATTTAATTGTAGTATAAAACAATAAAAAAGGAACAAAAATATGTCAAACATACTGCACTAGTGAAAAGGCTTCTATTGTGTATTTTCATTACAAATTATATTAACATTAAAGTAAAAAGTTGAATTTAAATTGTATATTTCATAAATTGTATAATTGTGCATTAGTGTATAATCTTTCATATTTCTTGCTCATTTTTACAAGCTTTCTGGTCAATCAGTTGGTTACTTTTATTTAAAAAAGCATCTGTCAATCGCACAGATGTAACATTCATAAGGAACAACAATTTTTTTTTTATACATAAACAACTAACTGTAATGAGCACTGAAGTAACAATACACAAGATATGTAGGTTTTCTGTTGTTGTTTCTTGTTTTTCTGTATTTGGTTAGTGACTCACTCTGCAAACAGTCTGCGTTGAGAAGCTCCTGGCATTTTTCGTGGCATTTGACTCCGCACTCTGAGCAGCGCATGCCCTGCCGCGCGATACCCCACAACAAACCCTCACACTCATAACAGTAGGTGGGTGTGGTGGCTGTCCATACTTCAAAGTTATGGGGTGTCGTGCAAGAAATAGGGTAAATCAGAGCCTGGAGGGTCTTCTTGTACACGTGATTCTTCTACAGAGAGAGAAAGAAATTGAAAATTGTGTCTGCCAGAAATGGGCCCTAGACGCAACCCTGAAGATGACATATCAAAACAAAACCCAGCTAGAATGTAGGATGAGTTTAAATGAAAAAGACAGGAAGTTGTTAAGAATGGCTCAAACAGAAAATTGGAAAAGCATTGAGAAGGAAAAATAGCAGGTAAGTGTAAGAGCCCAAGATACGCTTTATAAATATTGGTGTAGGTGTAGTTATGGGAGTGGGCAGACAGGTGTCAAAGTGATGACCAAATGAGAGCCACATCACACATCTTTATCTAGATAAGGTGTAGGTGGCGTACACCCACACAGACATTCATCAATCCAGAGCATCTGAACAGGTAACTTGAAATTTTGATATTCTGTAACACTACAAAAATCAAAACTAGAAAACGAAAACTAGAAGATTTTAATTCTGTCAACAATTACTCAATTATCATTATGACCCTTGTGTCATTCCGAACCACATATATACAAATGACTGGAGTGCTAATGTATATTACTTCTGAAAGACTAGAAGTTTGCAGAAGACATATTATTATTTCTTTTATTTATTTATTCCATATCAGCAACTACAGTTTTTCCTGCTGGAAACTTTTAAAGACATATAATACAATAAAATCATTATTTACTGAAAATCTTTTATTCAAACTCGTCACATTGTTATTGCTTGCAAAATATGTGTGTGGTATTGATCATACATTTTGCGAATCATGTCTTTTTAGTGTATACCGACTTAAATTTCTTTTTGCTACACCTTTAAAGTCAGCATGACATGAAATTCACCCTCTCTATTTTCCAAATGCTTGTTATTGTTCTTATTGTGAATAATACATCCATACATAGGTTTCTTTTGTTTTGTTTTTTTGAATTCCCTCTGGTGTCATAAGAAGGACCTTTTAGTCACAATCTAATTTAAGCTGGCGTTTAGATCTGCTGCCATCCAATCATCAACTAATGGATGGAACACCAAATCCTGCCCTACATTTTTCTTTTTCTTTTTTGATAATCCATTTCACTTAGATGTATGTCACAAATCACAATACGGCAGAAAAGATCTGTCACTACTTCCATTACATTGCTTTAACTTTAACAATAGGGTTGAAAGAAGCAATTTTAAAAAGAGAGAAGCAGATAGATGACAGATGTTTGTGTATTTTGCAGGTCTTACCAGTTCTTCATCCTTCAGTGAAGAGCGTCCAGCTAATGCGTGCGAGATCCCAGCTTTCCTGGACTGTACCAGAGACTGAGAGAGGGGAACAATGGTTGAATATGAACATGCTCATTATGGTTCTGTAACTTTATTTGTGCTTGCCCAATGGGTTTAGCAAAATTGTCTGTTATTTTCCCTTAAATACCTGGTAAATGTTAGTTCATGCCTGTGTCTACTACATTTCCATTAATATGCTAAACACTATTCGCACATTAAGGGCATCGTGTCTACTTTCAGCATTTAATTTCTAATTTCTTAATGTCTTAAATTATTAAATACCGTAATAAAGAATAGTACCAACAACAACCAGCCTATAAAGACCGTCGATACAACATGCTGAAAAAAAACTATCAATGATCGTTTCATAGCTAAAGCCAGACAAATACTCTTGATTTTAAGATTAAGATTGATTTTCCATGGGAACAGAGATAAGAGTGCAATTTAGGCTCTCATAGCTAATGACAGTGATTCAACACAAGCAAATGGCTGGCTTTATATTTTCCCTGGCCATAAATTGCTCAGCTAGTCAATTGTGAGTGGTACAGGGTGAGCGAGGGGGCTGGCAGGTCATGTCTGAGATTCAGTCAATTAAAAAAGCTAAACAAAAAAAATTCCTATAAGAAAATGGCATGTCTGCAAGCAAAAAGAAAAAAAATTAAGTTGCGACGTTCACTTATCATTTGTCTGGCACATCTAAATTGTTATTGCTAAAATGTAATTTAGACATAAAATTATGTATTAAACATATATGATCATATTTATTAACCATACTTTCATAAAATTCCAAAAAATCTCCAATTAATCTCCAGTTACATCAAGCATTAAAATGAACTAACAATGAACAACCCATTCACAGAATTTCTAAATACTGGCTAATAGATCATTGGATAATGTTTTTTTTTATATATATATACAGTCAACCAGTCAGTAATTAAAAATAAACCCACAACAGGGTGATCCCATATATTACAGCTGCAAAATCAATCAATTGATCAATCAATCAACAATGATTGATATTAACTGACATTTTCTATGAAAAAACAGAGAGACCATATGATATGCAAGATATAAAATTAGCACAGCCAAGTAAGAAATCATTTAAGGCAATATTCAATTGTAGAATCCACGATTCATTACACAAAAATTACCACCGAATTTTTAGTGACTGATCATTCATAATCCAATATTCCAGAGTTGTGCAATAACTTGCTTATATTCATCTTATTCACACTTTACAGGCTTGATTGCCATGAAAACTTTTGTGCAAGTCAAAAGCTTCAGTTCAAGCCTGTTTTTATTTAGCATTTATTCTTTTTTGTCCCTAGTAGACAAGGCTACAGCATGTTAAATGCATCTGTGTGGGTTTCGTTTTTATAGTTTAGCAACAAAGACTGAGTGATTAAAGTTCCCCATATCTGACTCATGGACATGTCAGTAAACAGGAGAAGACAAACACTTCAAATACAGCTTCGTTTCTCAATAGTACACACTGGCCTGGTATTTAATGCACCATTCACATAAGATGTCCCTCTTTAAGGGTGAAGAGAAGACATTCAATTACAAGATTAAATTAACATTTACATGGATGCCAAAATCCATTATAAACAAAAACAGACCATTTGTATTATCAAACCCTTCTGAGAATGTCATGCACTCATTTATTGGTGATACAGTTTTACTGCTCATTTCAATCACACGGTTGAGCGGCAAATCAAAGGTGATGGCATCACAACTGAAAATGAAACGGAGCACAAAACAACCTTTTTTGACATAATCTGAAATATATTATATGTTTTCGCCTTGTGAAACACTTTCGCCTTCTGTGTGGACAGACAAATTGCTTTTCACTAGAATTTTTATCTCATCATGCCTGACTAAGATACAATGTTATAGCTAAAATAACATTCTACACCTAAAATAATGAAAACATATCCCTGAAAGTTTTCAAGCTTTATAATGGCAGTAAATGGCAGCCTAAACTTTTAAGCTCAAAAAAGTGCATCCATCCATTATAAAAGTATTCCACGATTCACTTCAGAAGGCCTTTATTAACCCCCGAAGCCGTGTGGATTACTTTTATAATGGATGGATGCACTTTTTTGGGCTGCCATTCACTACAATTATAATGCTTGGATTAGCCAGAATGTTTTTTAATATAACTATATAAGAATGTCATATACACCTAGGATGGCTTGAGGGTGAGTAAATTATGGGATATATCGGGTGAAATATCACTTTAAATCACTTTGATTAAAAGCTGAAAAAAATGTAAACCTTTGTGAAGCATTCACTAATAGGAAAGGTTTACTTACCATGGCCTAGTAGTGAAGGAAAGCATTAAGAAAAATGACAAAAGAAGATCCGATTTCAGTTAAACTTTTACAATTATATGAGTTAGGTTAGATAAGAGAGAGATATAGAAGAGTTAGATTACAATAAGTCAAATCTGTATATATACCCAGTATAGAGGGAAAAATTACTAAGCAATGTGGCAGAATGTGGTTTCATTATTGGTGGAGGTGTGGAAAATTAACATTAAACAAAAAAATGATTATTAAATCACTCACCACTTCGCTAACCAAGGGGATATGCTTTCTCTTCCTAAGGTCAGGCATGCTATCAATGCCAAATATTCCTCCTCCCCTGAAGATAAAACATATGGATATTCCAGTAATGGAAAATAGAAAATTGGTGAAGAAAAGCTAAACAACAACATGGTTCAAACAGTGAAAGGGAATGAGAAAGAGTTCATACCCAGGTTTGGCCCATGGATGTTTGTTATGGTCTCCATTGACATTCTGAAAGGTTGATCATATTGCCAATCATTAAAACAAATATAAAATGCTTCAAATAGGTAACAAAAACAGCACATGGGAAACAGGGAGAAAGAGGAATAGTGAAAGCACTGTTGTTTGGTTGATTGAATTTCACCACTATATTCATGAATACAATCAGAATTTTCCAGTCATGAGAAAAAAATCTATTCAAGACAGGACGAGACATGCAAGTGCTCAGAAACAAGTACTCAAAACTCTCTAACGTACACTTCCTGTCAGAAAATCACAATTTAATTTACTTTCAAAACATAAAATTACTTTATGAATACAGAAAGATGTAGACGTATCTCGCAAATAAAAATAAAAAGCAATTATACCAAAATAGCATAAATTAGATGAATAAAATAAAATATATGTTAGCTAAATGAATTGTATAGTAAATAAATCATTTGTTTATTATTTTCATGTAATACAGAATTAGGATAAATGACTGAATGATATTCATACAACCTCTGTGCTACAAGTGCACTAAATTAATTTTATTTCTTATTTAGAAAAATGTCTTCCTCAAAAATAGCTAGAATTCTTGATGTAATTGCAACAAAATCATAAAATTCCTTACACAAACCCATCCCTAATGCCAAATCCCTCAAAACAAAAGGGTTGATGGAAATAAATCATTGCTCTAAAACTCTGACTCAGCAACTCTAGCAATAGGCCTTAAATATATCTGCCATCACGGTTTCTATTTTATATAGTATAACCGGGAGGGATACTTTAATGAGCTACAATCAATAACACAGTCTGAAAATGTGTGTAATGTTTACAATGCAGCGTATAGCTTACAATAGAGAACAGGGCATGATTTAAACAAAATAAAATAACATAGACACAAGTAATTTAACACAATGCAGTAAACAAGGAGTCTGTTAATACCATGCACATTAAAGACCTTTAAACAGCCTTATCTTTAGCACTGCAAACATAAAACATCAAGGCACTTTTAAACAATGTGAAAAAGATATAACCTGATCTTCATCCTGGCTTCCATCTGAAAATAACAACAAAAGCAAATCAAGCTATCACATAATTGTTAGCCAGAACCAGACGACACTTTTAACTAGATACTTTTAACTAGATATAACATAATAAAGCATATGAACTTCATGTCCAGGAACATATTTATATCTGAAGACAGGGAGTTTAATAACCTTGTTTATGTATATAGACCGGGGAATATGAACTGCATGACTTTGCAAGACAGTTCATGAAAGTTTAATTGAGATGTTTTATTCATTTATAATGGCTCTTAAATTTTCCCTGCACTCTGCTTTCATGTCAGATTTGTTTTCATTTCAGCTCAATGTGTAATTAATTTATCTGAGCCTGGGGAACAAGACTTTTGCTAATATAACTGCAGGAAAGGACCAAACACCCACTGGCTACAAGAGTCAGCAGTTTCTGATTTTTTTTATTTTACTAACACTGCAAATTTTAAACTTCAGCCAAAAAACTTATAACACCTCCAAATAAAACAGAATGAATATGAAGCAAAGGGCCACAAAACTCAGTATACCTGGGTTCAGATCATCTTCAGAAAATGTTGACATGGTCACTAGACTGAGTTGTCTTCTGGAATCTCTCTTCTCCCTCAGAATCTGCTGGAAACTCCTGAGGCACTTCAGACGCCGTGCATCCCGCTGACTAAGCTCTGCTTCGCTACCTCCTTCTGTGGAGGACTCAGTAGCAGGCTTCGTTTCCCCCGTTAGTGTTCTTTGCTCCTCTTCAACTGCTAGTTCCTCAGGGGAAAAAGAGCCAGGGATAATGTCTGTAGAGAAGCACTGTGTTAAATGAGCACTGGTTGGATGTCCAGAAGTAGCATCTGACGCATTACTAGTGGATGAGTCCAACCCTGGAGAATTTGGATGTTCTAAATCTTCAATATTATGCTGGTGAGGAGGTGATTCAGGTTTTGCTTTGGTGGAGATGCATTGAGGTATCTCGGCAAAGCCTTTCTCAGTACTGATGGCTTGAGGCCGCTCAGAATAGTTTGTTTCTGTTTGTGGAGTCTTTAACTCTATCTGAGGCATCTCTAAATTTGGTGTTCCAGTCACCATCATTCCTTGATGCTTCCCAGAGACCGGTGAATGGACTTCAATCTTTTCTCCAGGCAAAGTAGCACTAGTTCCATCCATCTTCTTCAGAGCTCCCCGTAAGGCAGTTTTAAAGTCAAGAACTGCTCTACCAAACTTTTTTACATTTAATGTCACATTACTGTCATCAGCAGAGTCAGGCTTCCAATCAGGGACATTATGATTACATAGTGATGTACCTTCATATAGAAGGCTCCTGGATGGCTCAACAATCACACTTTCTATTGACTCACTTTCAAATGGAACCTTTACAAGGCAATTTTCATAAGATGATACCTGATAAATGTCATTCTGATACACAGAGCACTGAGGACATTCACCATCTCCTTTGCAATTATGGGAGCCCAAACCAGGTTCTTCATGGAGCATTTCTGCATCATACTGCTTCCAATCCTCTCTACTGCATGAACTAGCAGGAGAGTTGTAGTGTTTACCAGATACTATGGATATTTGATCTGAGGTGCCCATCGTACAAGTCCTTACAGCTCTTGATGTGTCCCAGCGGTTTACTTCACCTGTGCAGCACTCTGCCTCTTCAAAACTGCCTTGCCTGGAGCAAGAATCATCTTCGCTCCATCCAATCTCTCCACTCCCACTGTGTTTTAAAGCCACTGGGTTCCAGGTCTGACATTCACACCCTTTATTCCCGGTTCCAGAGGTGGGTCTTTCTGGTTCAGACTCAGACTTGGAACTCTGACCAGAAGATGGAGAACTGGTGCTTGGACAGTCCTGTCCATCCTGGCGCTCAAGGTAACCAAAGCTGAGCTTCCTTCCCCATGCACCTTGAGATACATCTGGCCTTTGATCAGATGCTACTTGTGTAAATGGATGGTGTTCATTGTGGTTTGAAGTCTTTGCACTAGTGAAAGTGGACTGCCTTGGCACCTCTTTTTGTTTCCCATCAAGAACTTGATATTGCGAGTGTATATCTCCACAACTATTTGAGGATTCAACAGCGTAAGGCTTATTGCAGCCTATACTAACAATGGTACTTGATTTGTGATGGTGGGAGGGACCTTCAGTGCCACCCACTGCTCCTGGCCAAGTCTCCACACCAGATTTGTTTCCAGACCGCATGCATGCAATCTCCATTAAAACGGCATCTACACAGCTAGAGACCTCGTCAACAGAACCACGAACAGATGACAAGTACTCCCTCAAGTCTGAAATCTCCTCTTGAATTTTGTTGATCCCTTGCAATTCCTTCAGTATGTGCTCAATGACAGCACTCGATTCTTCCTCTTGATAGTCCTCATTATTCCCCTCCACAACTTCATTCTGCACCATCATATTAAACCTGCACAGCAGAGTGTCCGTCTGTCTTTTAGGCTCACCATCAAGTGCTCTACCAGATGAAAACTCAGTCCCATTTATATCTTGCAACAATTGGTTTTGAACCACTGCCAAATTACTGCTATGCTGCAATGTGCAAGGAATCCTGATGCCTCCTTCTCGATTTAGTTCCACTTCCCCTACGCAAGGTGCTTCAGAAACTTCTCCCAGTCCATGTCCATTTGGCACCTGAGGAGAGCAGCATACCTCTGCTGAAGCTAATCCTCTCCTGTAGTAGTTCTGCAACTTTTCAACATCATCTTCACCATCTTCATCCTCTTCTTCAATTCCAGCATTGTAAAGACCAGAAGGCTGGACAGTATGATCTGCAGATCCCTGCAAGAAACGATGAATTTTCCCACGCAACACCAGAGCAACTCTGGGATTAGGCTGCCTTCTCTTTGGCACTGCAGCTTTCTTTTTGGGCCGGGGATACTGAGGGACGCCTGTGCCATCCTGTCCATTGCAGCGGTTGCGGGAGAACATTGCTTCCCCTCCCTTCTTCTGTGCTGTGGAGCTGAATCACATTACTCAAGCTTGAAATACAGCATCTGATGATACAAGTGAGAGACTGTCAGTGAATTTAAGCAGGAATTGGTCCAAGACTAAGGGGGGAAAAGACAATTAAAAAAGAATCACACCAGTGAAGCCAAATTTACCAATTCGCTTAAGAAAATCAAATGATTGATTATACATTTCGTACTATGTCTTAAGTTTAATTTGTAGTTAATTTCCTCCCTCATCAAAGTTGTGTCATGGATTTGCAACACTACAAAGTAATCCCAGAATTCATCAGTACAGAGGATTTATCATCTGCATATCCATTATGAGTCGCCCAAAGCTGTCTTAGAGCACCGTTTGATCAACACACACGCACACACACACACGTTGGGTTTTCATGTTTTATGGGGACTTTCCATAGGCGTAATGGTTTTTATACCGTACAAACCGTATTTTCTATCCCCTTACACTGCCCCTGCCCCTAAACCTACCCATCACAGGAGACATTCTGCATTTTTACATTTTCAAAAAACATCACTTAGTCTGATTTATAAGATTTTTTCCTCATGGGGACCAAAAAATGTCCCCACAAGGATGAGGATTTCGGATATTGCCATATCCCCATAACGTAGGGATTACCAGTCCCCCCACACACACAAGTAAAAAATGGGCACTATTTTTGGAAGAAAATCAGTGAAGTGTATAATAAATAAATAAAGGTGAAAGGAAATAAAGTAACATTATACTTGCATTCTATCAATAATATACAAAGACTGAAAATGCAACAATGTCTATTTTGTCTTATCCGCTGGAGAAAAAGCACACAACTGATACAAAGCACAAAAGATAAACTAAACATCTGGTAAGAATCTTCCATGGCAACACAGAACAAGATATTTTCATAATGCTGTTTTTTTTTCTTCTATATCACATGCCATGTATACTACAACATACAGGTAAGTGTGCCAAAGAATACATAACTTAATAAAAACAATGTTTGGCCACAACAGGGTTGTATTCACACCACAAATGAATATTCACTTGGAATATAGCTGATGGTCATCCTTTATGTATAATTATACATGAAACATAAAATAAAAAATTGCCATAAATACATGAAATACAAAATCTGCTAAATACACAATCAAGAACATTTAATTTACTTTGGATTTCAGTATATAAAAATAACGTGAGTTTTAGGAGAGCTCAAGAGGTATTCTGGCTCATCGGCTCCTTGCGGAGAGTCAATTAAGCAGAGAAAATGTCACATGTTAGTGCCAAATCATGTAACACTGGAACAGTAGCTATGGAAACAACTTGCTATACCTGCATTCAGGTTCTGAGTGTATAGATATTCCAGAAGCTCTGGAAAAAATGAATGCAACTGCAAAATAAGCAGTTTGTCTGGATTTATTATTTATATGTATCTGTTAAAGTAAAAAAAAAACATTTTTGATTTATTCTACAAACTACTGACAATATTTCTTCCAAATTTCCAATAAAAATATTTTAATTTAGAGCATTTATTTGTAGAAAATGACAACTGGTCAAAATAAAAAAATATGCCATGTTTTCAGACCTCAAATAATGCAAAGAAAGAAGAGTTTATATTCATTTTCAAACAACACAATACTAATGTTTTAAGACTTAAGAAGAGTTCAGAAATCAATATTTGGTGGAATAACCCTGATTTCCAATCACAGCTTTTGTGCATCTTGGCATGCTCCCTATCAGTCGGTCACATTGCTGTTGGGTGACTTTATGCCACTCCTGGCAAAAAAATTCAAGCCGCTTGGCTTTGTTTAATGGCTGGTGACCATCCATCTTCCTCTTGCTTACATTCCAGAGGTTTTCAGTGAGGTTCAGTTCTGGAGATTGTGATGGCCATGACAGGGTCTTTGCAAAGGATGCATAACTCAAGTCATGTACAAGATTATTCAGAAAGAAAAAATGCTTCCTTCTGCACTGACAATGTTCCCGAACTTGAAGGATGGTCCCGCAGGACAATGCTCCAATCCACACAGACAGGCCGATCAAGGTGTGGATAGATGACCACCAGATCAAGACCCTGTCATGGCCATCACAATCTCCAGACCTGAACCCCAGTGAAAACCTCTGGAATATAAGCAATATTTTAAATAGAACTCTTTTATATATATATATATATATATATATATATATATATATATATATATATATATATATATATATATATATATATATATATATATATATATATATATATATATATATATATATATATATATATATATATATATATATATAGCCAAAATTATTGGGACACCCCTCCAAATCATTGAATTCAGGTGTTCCAATCCAATCACTTCCATGGCTACAGGTGTATAGAATCAAGCATCTAGGCATGCAGACTGCTTCGACAAACATTTCTGAAAGAATGGGTCGCTTTCTGGAGCACAGTGAATTCAGGCATGGTACCGTGATAGGTTGCCACCTGTGCAATAAGTCCATTCATGAAATTTCCTCACTACTAAATATTACACGGTCAACTGTTAGTGGTATTACATTTTATTACGTAAAATCACAGACCGGGGTCAGTGCATGCTGAGGCACACAGTGCGCAGAAGTCGGCAACTTTCTGCAGAGTCAATAGCTACAGACCTCCAAACTTCGTGGGGCCTTCAGATTAGCTCAGGAAGAGTGCGTAGAGAGCTTCATGGAATGGGTGTCCATGGCCGAGCGGCTGCATCCATGCCTTAAAGGTCCCATGGCATGGATTTTTTATTTTATTTTATAATGTATTCTGAGGTGTACTTATATTGTTAATATGATTTTTACATCATAAAATGTCATAATTTAGAAATAAAAGGCATTTTTTTTATACTGATGTTTGCCCTCTGGCTGAATGCCCTGTTTCAAGGGGCGTGTCTGCTGTTAGACTTCAGTAAAAACGGCCACTGTTGTGATTGGCTGACATCTTTGCATTTTAAATGAGTATTAGATCTTGTAGCGGAGGGGGCGTGGTTTAACAAGGTTTACGAGCCTGCCTGAGAGACGGATGGACCTGAGTTCACTTCTCATCAGTTCTCTCAGCATGTCTCATTTCAGTCAACTGTTGTAGTTACTAGCATATACTTCAGGTTATACGTTAATTTCTAGTCGGAGGGACTGTCACTTATGTCAGAAAGTTAGTAACTTTAGTAAATTATGGATCAGCGCTGACTCGAGACGCAAAATGTTTAGAACGATTCAGTCCAATTTGGTGAACTGGTTCAAGCGGTTCACTAAAAAGAACCGGTTCAAAAGAACGATTCGTTCGTGAAATGGACATCACTAGTGGACCACAGAAGGAGCGATTGCTAACAAAGTTATATTGTAACTACTGAGTTGTGAGAGTGCTGTCAGCGAGAGTTTATTTTGTTTGTATCTGAGAGTTCTGAATAAACAGTTCTGAGTCCCAGTTACGCTAAGCCCACATGTGAGCCTTTGTAACACATGTAATGTACCATTACAGCTGTCGAGATGAACGAGTTACGAGTAAGTGTTGATTATAGAATTATTTTTAGATATTTTCCTATCATATGAAAAGCGTCAGTGATGCGCATTGAGTACACACAGCATTGAGTACACAGCGCAAACAAAGACACAGCGCAGTAATCCAGTTTATTGTGGGTATAGCTGGCTAGCCTAGCCCGGATCTGCTTAGTCTCGCGCCGTGTATGGCGCCTCCGCTGTGGGCGAGATGCAGTACTGGGGGTCGGTGATGTTGAAGGCCAACCGGTCAGTGCAGCCTGAGCTTCGGCGTGCGTGAGGTTTATCTCTAAAGATGTGGCTCTGCCGATGTTGAGCAGAAACTCATGACTGTATGCACATTTTAGAACAGATAGACGCGACGAGGACGTACAATAACACTGACTCACAAGATAGAAAACACGAAAACACAGTTCTGTCGGGAGAGAGAGAAGCCGCAGCGTGTGCACGAATAATAAAGTTCTGTGTGAACTTGAATAATTAGCTACACATCAGAAATCACTGATCACAGATCAGAAGGAACTGAAAAAAGACTTCTGTTTTCATTTGTACATCCAAACACTGAGAAACTGCCAGCATTCACTCGTTCACAAGCCATGATCTCTCGAGGACAAACAAATATGGTGCTTGCATGGGCGTGCCAAATTCTCTGGGCGGAGCAAAGGGAGGTAACTGTTCCTGGTATGACTTTATAACAGGAAAATTCAAGATCAGCTCGTCTGAGCTGTCATTTTCTCAAAGGCAGAGAAAGACACCCAGAACTCGGTTTACACCGATCAAAATTTCTAGCCACTTGGGGACAATATTCAGGCTAGGGGAACTCATATTAATGTTGAAAAACCTCATAAAATGAAAATGTCATGCCATGGGACCTTTAAATCACCAAGTGCAATGCAAAGCGTCGGATGCAGTGGTGTAAAGCACGCCGCCACTGGACTCTAGAGCAGTGGAGACATGTTCTCTGGAGTGATGCATCCCGCTTCTCTGTCTGGCAATCCGATGGATGAGTCTGGGTTTGGTGGTTGCCAGGAGAACGGTACTTGCC